>NC_091183.1:2818509-2831009 GCF_040958095.1 Procambarus clarkii | reverse complement strand
CTGTCTTGTGTTGATACTTTTAATACCCTATTAATATCTCCTCTTGTTCTGTCTTGTGTTAATGCCACATCACCCCTCCCACCTCACTCAAATTTAGATATAAAATCAGAGATACGTAAGTTCTAATCAGTTGTGTATTTGTGAAGTCTTTGAAAATGTAATAAGTTTTACGAAACGCGCCCGTGTCGCGTCAGACTAGAAATAAAAATGAATTTTGGAGAAGTGATTTTTGATTTACCTCCAACAGTGAAGCGTAATGTACGAAAGATTGAGAAAATTCGTGTTAGAATTATTAATCTTACTTTTTCGGTCATATTTAATAATATATATACAGGCATACCTCAGAATGCGAGTTTAATCCGTTCCTGGAGACGCCTCGCCTTCCGAAAACTCGCATTCCGAAGTTAATTTCCCCATAAGAAATAAAGGGAAATGAATTAATCCGTTCCTGACTACCCCAAAAACCCCACATCAAACTAAATTTTTATACCTAATTCATCTAAATAAACCTACAAAAGTATGTTCCAGTTATTACTTACCTTACTGTCGAGTGCTATAGGCGTATGGAAGATGGTGAGGAGGGGGGAGGAGGAGAGGAGTTAGTGTTTGGAAGGGGAGTCCCCTTCCATAATCACATCAGGCAGTGAGGACCTTTCTGGTGTGCTCTCCCTGGGACGTTTAACCTGAGTGCCACTAGGTCCTGGTTGAGGTTCACTGCTCGATTTCTTCACCAAATATTTGTCCATGAAAGCTTGCTTTTCCCTTCTTCGCAAGCTCTCTCTGTAGTAAGGCATCACACTGTCATTGAAAAGATTAAGACAACGGCCTACTACAGTTTTGTCTGGGTGAGTGTGTTCAATAGTTGTTTGAATCTCTTCCCACATCTGACACACCTTCTTCATTACTGCAGAAGGGACATTCGCTGGTGCTGTTGCCACCACCTCCTCCTCCACTGCAGAATCATTCGTTGCTGTGTTGGCTTGCTGTTCCTGTTGAAGGGCTAGGAGTTCTTCGGTGGTCAGTTCTTCGTTGTGTTCTTCCACCAACTCCTCCACATCATCACCATCCAATTCCAAGCCCATTTTCTGGCCTAGACTAACAATTTCCTCAACAATAGGCGCATCATTTATAGGCTCAAACCCCTCAAAGTCTAGTTCTCTCACACCTTCAGGCCACAATTTTCTCCAGCCAGAGATCAGGGTTCTTTGAGTCACTTCTTGCCAGGCTTTGTCAACGAGTTTTAAAGCACTAAAAATGTTAAAATGCTCTCTCCAGAACTCTTTGAGGGTGAGGTTTGTGGCTTCAGTCACTTCAAAACATTTCCGGAAAAGTGCCCTTTCATACAGTTTCTTAAAATTCGCTATGATTTTCTGGTCCATAGGCTGAATTAGAGGAGTGGTGTTAGGAGGAAGGAATTTAACTGTGAGGAATTTATTGTATTGAGGCATCAAATCATCTTCCAAGCCTGGAGGATGAGCAGGAGCATTGTCAAGGAGAAGCACGGCTCTGAGTGGCAATTGTTTCTCCTGCAGATATTTTTCTATGGCAGGGCACAGCACTTCATTCACCCACTCCGAAAAAATAAGCCTAGTCACCCATGCTTTTTTATTAGACTTCCACATCACAGACAAACGGTTTTTCTGCACATTATACTGTTTGAAAACCCTTGGATTTTCAGAATGATACACTAGCAAGGGTTTAATTTTTAAATCGCCACTCGCATTTGAACACAGCACAAGCGTAAACCTATCTTTCATAGGCTTGTGTCCAGGCAAGGATTTTTCCTCCTTGGTAATGTATGTCCTCTTAGGCATTCTTTTCCAAAACAGTCCTGTTTCGTCACAATTAAACACTTGTTGCGGTAGGTATCCCTCAGCCTCTGCAAACTCTTTAAATTCGTCAATAAATCGTCCAGCGGCTGGTTTGTCTGAGCTGGCTGCCTCCCCATGCCTTGTAACACTATGGATACCACTTCTCTTTCTAAATTTTTCAAACCAGCCCCTGCTTGCCTTAAACTCTTTCTTTTCTGCATCACTCGTTGCAGGGGTCTTCTTTAGAAGGTCTTCGTGCAACACCCTGGCTTTCTCAGAAATAATGGCCTCCGAAACACTATCACCCCTCAACTCCTTGTCGTGTATCCAAATTAATAACAACTTTTCCACTTCTTCAAGTATTTGTGGTCTTTGTGTCGTTAATGTTCTTACTCCTTTTGCCACATTAGCACTCATAATCTTATTTTTCTTCTTAAGTATAGTGCATATTGTTGATGTCGCTTTGTTGTACTGCCTACAAAGATCAACAACACGTGTACCGTTCTCATGCTTTCGAATGATCTCTTGTTTCTCCTCTATTGTCATCCTCACATGAGCTTTCTGGCCTTTATCCTTACCACTGGCTTTCTTGGGACTCATGGTGAGATATATAATAACAAATTGTATAGACAAATCACCAAAAATCCAACAAAACACTGAAAATTCACGACAAGAATTGATGTGGGGGTAGTCACTGCGCGCGAGACAATGGTGAACTGAGGGGCAGAGGGGCGACGATCGCCGAACGACCACGCGCTAGGTCGGCTGTACGCGTATCTTCAAACTCGACTCCCGAAGTAACCATCGCCTTCCGAGACAAATTTTTGGAGTAAATACACCTCGCCTTCCGAAAATCTCCCATACAGGGACAGTCGCATTCCGAGGTACCACTGTATATATATATATATATATATATATATATATATATATATATATATATATATATATATATATATATATATATATATATATATATATATAATATATATATATATATATATATATATATATATATATATATATATATATATATATATATATATATATATATATATATATATATATATATATATATATTGGTGTATACTGGCAGCAGGTTTTCTTTCGTTTCATTGAATATGACCGCATATTCTGTATTTATTATTTTCTGGTTTAGGGCTTCTATCCCTCTAACTATTTTCTTAGCATCAGGGCTTAATTGAAATAGGAGTTCTCCAAAACTCATTTTCGTACTTTTAAGGTGAAGAAAAGAAGTGATTTACTATAGAGTGTATTACACTTATTTGTATAATTTGCACGACGTTTCGAACCTCCATGGTTCATTCTCAAGTGAACAGATCTTACAATACTAGTTGATTTTATACCCGCATTAGGTCAGGTGATAATACAATGAAGGTGAAAAACATGGGGGGATACATAAGGGATAAACATAGGGGCTGCAGAAGGCTTATTGGCCCATACGAGGCATCTCCTATCTAAACACAAAGATTAATCCAGTGTAATTGGCCTGTTATGTTGGACATTGTCTTCTGTGTTGGCATCGATATGTTCTTGTCTTGTCCTTACTCTCATGGTGGGTAGAGTAAATAGTTCCGTGATTTGGGTGTTCATGGTAGGTCGCTCTATTCTTATGTGAATTGCCTCAAGAATTTGTAATCTTCTTGAATCTTGGGTTTTGTCTATTATGCAAGTATTCTTGTTCAACATTTCTCTTGTTAGAGTAATGTCATGGGCTTGTCTCATGTGATTCCTAGGGGCACCAGATTGAAGATGGCATGTCAAACGCCTCGTCAGCTTGGTCGACGTCATACCTATGTACTTACATTGAAGGTTACATCCTTCGTGGGGGCAAGTGTACATGTATACAACGCTTGACTGCTGTAGAGGGTTCTCCGTCGGCTTCGGGCTGTTTTTGATAAGGAGTTCGGAAGTCTTCTTGGTTTTGTAGAATATTATCAGGTTTATGTTTTGGTTAGGAGTAGTGCTTTTTACTCCTTTACGGATTATTTCTTTCATTATTCTTTCCTCTTTTATATGTTCACTGTGCATGGTTGATTTGTAATATAATTTTATTGGGGGTGTTGTGGTTTCTGTTCTAGGTTCTGAATTATACCAACGGTCCAAGTGTCTTCTTATAGCAGCGTTTATTTCCGCGTTGCTATATCCGTTGTTCACCAATACCTGAGTTACTCTTTCAAACTCTCTACTCACGTTGCTCCATTCAGAGCAGTGGGTAAGCGCTCGACGAATATAAGCATTGAGAACACTGGCTTTGTATCTTTGGGGGCACTCACTTCTACCGTTCAGGCATAATCCTATGTTGGTGGGCTTGGTATATACGTTGGTGCTTAAAGAGGTTCCTGTTTTTGTTATTAGTTAACATCCCTAAACGGTGGACAGCTAAAAATCCCTCGTCCTAAAGATGGCTACTTTAACCTGACTTCTTATGATCTTACCCAGGACCAACGAGACCTCTTAAATCTTGGTCTAAATTGTCAATTCTTATCTAAACCAAAGATGCATCAAAAACGCCTGGAAATCGAAATGCTTCTGGACGATATCCATAAGCTAGAAGACAACAAAAAAGTCATCACCACTGACACACTTCAAGCTGAACTACTTGCAGAAGCAGGGAAAAAACGAGGAACATATTCATCTACAATCTTAACCCCACGACTCAAAGAAGCAGCGAAACAACTAAAAAATCTGAAAGACGTAACAATAAGAAAAGCCGACAAAACAGCAGCATATGTATTGATTCCTACCCATGAATACATGAACAAAATTAGCGACATCCTAAGTGACGACTCCAAATTTCAACGAATCACGAGGAACCCCGTAGAAGACCTTAAGCGGAAAGTAAACAAAACAATTACAGCAATCAACGCAAAGAAAGGTAGTGTGCATTTCAATAAACTTCAAGGCGACTATGGCTTAGGATATGCCTACGGCAATGTTAAGACGCATAAACCAGGTAACCCACTACGCCCTATAATCAGCCAAATACCAACCCCAACTTATCACCTGGCAAAGAAACTCAATGAACTCCTAACTCCATACACTCCAAGTAAGTTTAGTCTACAATCATCAGCAGATTTCCTAGAATTGATCAAATCTACCCAGCCCGATGGAATCATCGCTTCCCTGGACGTTGAATCCCTTTTTACCAACGTCCCAGTCGACACAACCATAGGAATGATACTGGACAGAGTATACAGAGACGATAGCACCCCCAAATTAGACATACCTGAGCCACACTTAAAAAGTCTTCTCGAAGCATGTACAAAGGAAGCCCCTTTCATCAGTCCACTAGGAGACATGTATTTACAAATAGACGGAGTAGCAATGGGCTCCCCCTTAGGAGTTTTATTTGCTAATTTTTATATGGGAACCATCGAAGATAGGGTCTTCAGTAGCAGACAAAAACCAACTGTATACTGCCGTTATGTAGATGACATATTCGTAATAGTAAAAGACTCAGATGAACTAATTGACCTAAAAAGACACCTAGAGAGAGAGGAGAGAGTCAGTACTCCGATTTACACATGAAAATAGTGAAAATAACAGTCTGCCATTCTTGGATGTACTAATAACAAAAACAGGAACCTCTTTAAGCACCAACGTATATACCAAGCCCACCAACATAGGATTATGCCTGAACGGTAGAAGTGAGTGCCCCCAAAGATACAAAGCCAGTGTTCTCAATGCTTATATTCGTCGAGCGCTTACCCACTGCTCTGAATGGAGCAACGTGAGTAGAGAGTTTGAAAGAGTAACTCAGGTATTGGTGAACAACGGATATAGCAACGCGGAAATAAACGCTGCTATAAGAAGACACTTGGACCGTTGGTATAATTCAGAACCTAGAACAGAAACCACAACACCCCCAATAAAATTATATTACAAATCAACCATGCACAGTGAACATATAAAAGAGGAAAGAATAATGAAAGAAATAATCCGTAAAGGAGTAAAAAGCACTACTCCTAACCAAAACATAAACCTGATAATATTCTACAAAACCATGAAGACTTCCGAACTCCTTATCAAAAACAGCCCGAAGCCGACGGAGAACCCTCTACAGCAGTCAAGCGTTGTATACATGTACACTTGCCCCCACGAAGGATGTAACCTTCAATGTAAGTACATAGGTATGACGTCGACCAAGCTGACGAGGCGTTTGACATGCCATCTTCAATCTGGTGCCCCTAGGAATCACATGAGACAAGCCCATGACATTACTCTAACAAGAGAAATGTTGAACAAGAATACTTGCATAATAGACAAAACCCAAGATTCAAGAAGATTACAAATTCTTGAGGCAATTCACATAAGAATAGAGCGACTTACCATGAACACCCAAATCACGGAACTATTTACTCTACCCACCATGAGAGTAAGGACAAGACAAGAACATATCGATGCCAACACAGAAGACAATGTCCAACATAACAGGCCAATTACACTGGATTAATCTTTGTGTTTAGATAGGAGATGCCTCGTATGGGCCAATAAGCCTTCTGCAGCCCCTATGTTTATCCCTTATGTATCCCCCCATGTTTTTCACCTTCATTGTATTATCACCTGACCTAATGCGGGTATAAAATCAACTAGTATTGTAAGATCTGTTCACTTGAGAATGAACCATGGAGGTTCGAAACGTCGTGCAAATTATACAAATAAGTGTAATACACTCTATAGTAAATCACTTCTTTTCTTCACCTTAAAAGTACGAAAATGAGTTTTGGAGAACTCCTATTCCAATTAAGCCCTGATGCTAAGAAAATAGTTAGAGGGATAGAAGCCCTAAACCAGAAAATAATAAATACAGAATATGCGGTCATATTCAATGAAACATATATATATATATATATATATATATATATATATATATATATATATATATATATATATATATATATATATATATATATATATATATATATACACACACACATTTATATACACATATATATATATATATATATATATATATATATATATATATATATATATATATATATATATATATATATATATATATATATATATATGTCGTACCTAGTAGCCAGAACGCACTTCTCAGCCTAGTATGCAAGGCCCGATTTGCCTAATAAGCCAAGTTTTCATGAATTAATTGTTTTTCGTCTACCTAACCTAACCTAACTTTTTCGGCTACCTAACCTAACCTATAAAGATAGGTTAGGTTAGGTTAGGTAGGGTTGGTTAGGTTCGGTCATATATCTACGTTAATTTTAACTCCAATAAAAAAAATTGATCTCATACATCATGAAATGGGTAGCTTTATCATTTCATAAGAAAAAAATTAGAGAAAATATATTAATTCAGGAAAACTTGGCTTATTAGGCAAATCGGGCCTTGCATAGTAGGACAAAAAGTGCGTTCTGGCTACTAGGTACGACATATATATATATATATATATATATATATATATATATATATATATATATATATATATATATGTCGTACCTAGTAGCCAGAACGCACTTTTTGTCCTACTATGCAAGGCCCGATTTGCCTAATAAGCCAAGTTTTCCTGAATTAATATATTTTCTCTAATTTTTTTCTTATGAAATGATAAAGCTACCCATTTCATGATGTATGAGATCAATTTTTTTTATTGGAGTTAAAATTAACGTAGATATATGACCGAACCTAACCAACCCTACCTAACCTAACCTAACCTATCTTTATAGGTTAGGTTAGGTAGCCGAAAAAGTTAGGTTAGGTTAGGTAGACGAAAAACAATTAATTCATGAAAACTTGGCTTATTAGGCAAATCGGGCCTTGAATAGTAGTCTGAGAAGTGCGTTCTGGCTATTAGGTACGACATATATATATATATATATATATATATATATATATATATATATATATATATATATATATATATATATATATATATATTCATATATATATTTATATATATATAATATATATATTTATATATATATTTATATATATTATATATATATTTATATATACATATATATATATATATATATATATATATATATATATATATATTATTAAATATGACCGAAAAAGTAAGATTAATAATACTACCACGAATTTTCTCGATCTTTCTTACGTTTCTTTTCACTGTTGATGGTAATTCAAGGATCAATTCTCCAAAATTCTTTTTTATTTCTAGTCTGACGCGACACTTGAGCGCGTTTCGTAAAACTTATTACATTTTCAAAGACTTTAGTTTACACACACACACACACAACTTTAACTGAATAGAGCTTAAACATCTTTCGAGTTTTTATACCTACATTTGGGTGAAGTGACATGTTACAATAGTTTTGGATGAGGTGAAAATAAACTTTTAACACAAGACAGAACACGAAACAATGAAATACAAACAGGTATTAAAGGTAGGTAACTGCAGAAGGCCTATTTTTATTGGCCCATATTTCTTGATGCTTCTATATTGGAGTGGAGTCTTGAAGTGGGTAGAATATAGTTGTGCATTGATATATGAACTTGAAACCGGCCATATACTGCAGGTATGTTATCTTGAGGTTATCTTGAGATGATTTCGGGGCTTTAGTGTCCCCGCGGCCCGGTCCTCGACCAGGCCTCCACCCCTAGGAAGCAGCCCGTGACAGCTGACTAACACCCAAGTACCTATTTTACTGCTAGGTAACAGGGGCATAGGGTGAAAGAAACTCTGCCCATTGTTTCTCGCCGGCGCCTGTGATCGAACCCAGGACCACAGGATCACAAGTCCCACGTGCTGTCCGCTCGGCCGACCGGCTCCCGTCGGCCGAGCACGTTGACGACATGTTGACGACATTTTTACACAGGTACCTGATGTCAGACATCTGCAGGAGTTGAAGGAGGCATTTGAGCAGAATTCTGTGTTGCGTTTCACTTACGAGATGGAGAAGGATGGGAAGCTGGCCTTTCTAGATGTAACAGTCATGGAAAGGAGCGGAGGTTTCCACACTGCTGTCTACACTAAGGAAACAAACATAGGAATGTGCCTAAATGCCAACAGTGACTGCCCAGACAGGTACAAGAGGAGTGTTGTTAACGCTTATGTCGACCGTGCTCTCGGCCACAGCTCAGGATGGAAGCAAGTCGACGAAGAACTCTAGGGTAAGGCAGGTCCTAGTCAACAACGGCTTCTCCAATGGTTTCGTTGAATACATCATAAGAAGGAAGGTGAAACGCCATGCAACCTCTGAAGAGACAACTAACACAACACCTATACCCCCTATTAGACTATTTTACAGGAACTTCTTTTCCACAGGTCATAAAACGAAGGAAAGGGTCCTAAAAGATATTGTTAATAGAAACGTTATCCCTGCAGACAAAAATTACAAGATACAACTGACGATTTACTATAAAACCAAAAAAACGGCCAGCCTACTCATGAGAAACTCTCCAGACACAAAGCAGAAAGCTTTAAAAGAGACCAACGTCGTCTATGCCTTCAAACGGCCTCTTGGGGACTATAAGCCTCAAAAAACTCAGTATATAGGCAAGACAACAAAATCTCTTTCCAGGCGATTAACGATGCATAAGCAACAGGGCTCCATTAAGGAACATATAATCTCTTCCCACAACCAAACCATCACCAGAGAAATCTTAGCAAACAACACAGAAATCATCGATAGATACAGCGATAGCAGGCGGCTTGACATCTGCGAGGCACTACACATCAAGAAGTCAACACCAGCAATCAACTGCCAATTAATGCACAACTATATTCTACCCACCTCAAGACTCCGCTCCAGTATAGAAGCATCAAGAAATATGGGCCAATAGGCCCTCTGCAATTACTTCCATTCTTACTTTTAATACCCATTGTTTCGTGTTCTATCCTGTGTTGAAAGTTTTGTTCACCTCATCCAAAACTGTTGTAACATATCACCTCACCCAAAATGCGGGTATAAAATGAAAAATGAAAGCTGTTTAAATCATAGCATAAGTAAGAACTCTGTTTTGTGTTTGCAGGTAATAGTTGTGTGTAAACTAAAAGTCTTTGAAAATGTAATAAGTTATTATGAAACGCGTTCGTGTCACGTCAGACTAGAAATAAAAATGAATTTTGGAGAATTGATTTTTCAATTACCATCAACAGTGAAAAGAAACATAAGAAAGATCGAAAAAATTCGTGTTAGAATTATTAATCTTAATTTTTCGGTCATATTTAATAATATATGTCTACAGGAAAGACTGCTGCCAAAAAATATACTAATATATATATTTATATATATATTTATGTATATAAATATATATTCAGTCACATATAGTCCTGGGGACCATTCAGGCTTGTTCACAAATATATTTATATTTATATCTATATATATTTGTATATATATATATTTGTATATATATATATTTGTATATATATATATATATATATATATATATATATATATATATATATATATATATATATATATATATTAGTATATTTTGGTAGCAGTCTTTCCTGTAGACATATATTATTAAATATGACTGAAAAAGTAAGATTAATAATTCAAACACGAATTTTCTCAATCTTTCGTACATTACGCTTCACTGTTGGAGGTAAATCAAAAATCAATTCTCCAAAATTCATTTTTATTTCTAGTCTGACGCGACACGGGCGCGTTTCGTAAAACTTATTACATTTTCAAAGACTTTAGTTCACAAATACACAACTGAACAGAACTTACGTATCTCCGATTTTATATCTACATTTGAGTGAGGTGGAAGGGGTGATGTGGCATTAACACAAGACAGAACAAGGTGTTGTATTAATAGGGTATTAATTTCATCAACACAAGACAGAACAAGAGTATTAATAGGGTATTAATTTCATCAACACAAGACAGAACACGAAACAATGGATATTGAATAGAAATGTTTGTAGAAAGCCTATTGGTCCATATTTCTTGATGCTTCTATATTGGAGCGGAGTCTTGAGGTGGTTAGAATATAGTTGTGCAATAATTGGCTGTTGATTGCTGGTGTTGACTTCTTGATGTGTAGTGCCTCGCAAACGTCAAGCCGCCTGCTATCGCTGTATCTATCGATGATTTCTGTGTTGTTTACTAGGATGTACCACCACTTGCTGGTTGGTTACACTCAGTGTACTGACACTTGGTGGTTGGTTACACTCAGTGTAACACCACTTGCTGGTTGGTTACACTCAGTATACTGACACTTGGTGGTTGGTTACACTCAGTGTATTGGCACTTGGTGGTTGGTTACACTCAGTGTACTGACACTTGCTGGTTGGTTACACTCAGTATACTGACACTTGCTGGTTGGTTACACTCAGTATACTGACACTTGCTGGTTGGTTACACTCAGTATACTGACACTTGCTGGTTGGTTACACTCAGTATACTGACACTTGGTGGTTGGTTACACTCAGTATACTGAAACTTGGTGGTTGGTTGCACTCAGTGTACCGCCACTTGGTGGTTGGTTACACTCAGTGTACTGACACTTGGTGGTTGGTTACACTCAGTGTACTGACACTTGCTGGTTGGTTACACTCAGTGTACCACCACTTAGTGGTTGGTTACACTCAGTGTACTGACACTTGCTGGTTGGTTACACTCAGTGTAACACCACTTGGTGGTTGGTTACACTCAGTGTACTGACACTTGCTGGTTGGTTACACTCAGTGTACCACCACTTAGTGGTTGGTTACACTCAGTGTACTGGCACTTGGTGGTTGGTTACACTCAGTGTACTGACACTTGGTGGTTGGTTACACTCAGTGTACTGACACTTGCTGGTTGGTTACACTCAGTGTACTGACACTTGCTGGTTGGTTACACTCAGTGTACTGACACTTGCTGGTTGGTTACACTCAGTGTACTGACACTTGCTGGTTGGTTACACTCAGTGTACTGACACTTGCTGGTTGGTTACACTCAGTGTACTGACACTTGCTGGTTGGTTACACTCAGTGTACTGACACTTGCTGGTTGGTTACACTCAGTGTACTGACACTTGCTGGTTGGTTACACTCAGTGTACTGACACTTGCTGGTTGGTTACACTCAGTGTACTGACACTTGCTGGTTGGTTACACTCAGTGTACTGACACTTGCTGGTTGGTTACACTCAGTGTACTGACACTTGCTGGTTGGTTACACTCAGTGTACTGACACTTGGTGGTTGGTTACACTCAGTGTACTGACACTTGCTGGTTGGTTACACTCAGTATACTGACACTTGCTGGTTGGTTACACTCAGTGTACTGACACTTGCTGGTTGGTTACACTCAGTATACTGACACTTGGTGGTTGGTTACACTCAGTATACTGACACTTGCTGGTTGGTTACACTCAGTGTACTGACACTTGCTGGTTGGTTACACTCAGTATACTGACACTTGGTGGTTGGTTACACTCAGTATACTGACACTTGCTGGTTGGTTACACTCAGTGTACTGACACTTGCTGGTTGGTTACACTCAGTATACTGACACTTGGTGGTTGGTTACACTCAGTATACTGACACTTGCTGGTTGGTTACACTCAGTGTACTGACACTTACTGGTTGGTTACACTCAGTGTACCGCCACTTAAGCCACTTAATGGGTGGCCATATACAGAGTTCCGCCATTAGGCTGTTGTTAACATGTCCTTCACTTCAAACAATTCATTGAATACTTTGACTACTGTCTTGTTAAGCTTCTTTCTTAACTACC